>NW_027361691.1:492500-527500 GCF_039654945.1 Dendrobates tinctorius
AAAACCACTTTTATAGGGAAATATGGCTAACAGGCTTCTATGCCGATCTCTGACTTCGCTGGGTAGCGGCTGCTGAGAGTCATTTACAAACCCTTCAAATATCCGCTGATGTTTGGACACTGTTCAAGATGCCATAATGAGTTATGGAAAAAGACTACGGCAAGCAGAAATATCACAAGTTACCAGAGGCACGGAGGAGAGCAGTCTGACGATGGATCAGTGGGAAGGGCAGTGGGGTCATTGTGGGGATAAAGACATGTAGGGACCATAGGTGAATCCAATGCTCCAAAATATACCGTATAAACATGTTGTAATTATTATAGGATTTATAGAATTATTTGGAAATTTATAGTAAGGATTATCACCTACATTACACTTGTGCTTAATGGAAATATAATAGTGCCCCCTATGTACAAGAGTAAAACTACTATAATACTGCCCCTATGTACAAGAATATAACTACTATAATACTGCCCCTATGTACAAGAATATAACTACTATAATACTGCCCCTATGTACAAGAATATAACTACTATAATACTGCCCCTATGTACAAGAATATAACTACTATAACACTGCCCCCTGTGTACAAGAATATAACTACTATAATACTTCCCCTATGCAGAAGAATATAACTACTGTAATACTGCCCCTATGTACAAGAATATAACTACTATAATACTGCCTCCTATGTACAAGAATATAACTACTATAATACTTCCCCTATGTAGAAGAATATAACTACTGTAATACAGCCCCTATGTACAAGAATATAACTACTATAATACTGCCTCCTATGTACAAGAATATAACTACTATAATACTGCCTCCTATGTACAAGAATATAACTGCTATAATACTGCCCCTATGTACAAGAATATAACTACTATAATACTGCCCTTATGTACAAGAATATAACTACTATAACACTGCCCCCTGTGTACAAGAATATAACTACTATAATACTTCCCCTATGTAGAAGAATATAACTACTGTAATACTGCCCCTATGTACAAGAATATAACTACTATAATACTGCCTCCTATGTACAAGAATATAACTACTATAATACTTCCCCTATGTAGAAGAATATAGCTACTGTAATACTGCCCCTATGTACAAGAATATAACTACTATAATACTGCCTCCTATGTACAAGAATATAACTACTATAATACTGCCTCCTATGTACAAGAATATAACTACTATAATACTTCCCCTATGTAGAAGAATATAACTACTGTAATACTGCCCCTATGTACAAGAATGTAACTACTATAATACTGCCCCCTATGTACAAGAATATAACTACTATAATACTGCTCCTATGTACAAGAATATAACTACTATAATACTGCCTCCTATGTACAAGAATATAACTGCTATAATACTGCCACTATGTACAAGAATATAACTACTATAATACTTCCCCTATGTAGAAGAATATAACTACTATAATACTGCCCCCTGTGTACAAGAATATAACTACTATAATACTGCTCCTATGTACAAGAATATAACTACTATAACACTGCCCCCTATGTACAAGAATATAACTACTATAATACTGCCCCTATGTACAGGAATATAACTACTATAATACTGCCCCCTATGTACAAGAATATAACTACTATAATACTGCCCCTATGTACAGGAATATAACTACTATAATACTGCCCCCTATGTACAAGAATATAACTACTATAATACTGCCCCTATGTACAGGAATATAACTACTATAATACTGCCCCCTATGTACAAGAATATAACTACTATAATAATTATTCAGCAGAGTTGCGTTAATTGACTTCCATGCATAGTGGAAAACATTTTTTGACTAGAAACTTGAGCTTGATGTCAGACTTTTCTGTGTGTGTTTTGGCACATCACTTTCTTTCCTGCCTGTATACAAATGAGATCCCAGTAAGACATCAATGACCTGGCATGGAATAACGCAGCCTTCAAAGTTGTTGGGTAATGGGTTCGCATCCAAGAAACAGTAATTGCTATTAACTTGTGATGCGGGTCTCATGTCAATAGGCAGAAAGTAAGGACAAAGCAAATTGTCCATTTTTTTCATTTGGCCACTCTTCCAGGCTTGCTGTCATACTGTGCTGATGAGGTGACCTGATCACAAACATAATGCTTAGATGTCACCTCCACATCAGCGGACAGTGTGAAATAATAATAAGAAAATACAAAATATATATCTAAAAAGGAAACAATAATAAGGTAATAAGAAAAAAATATTAGAAATAAGCAAACATTTCTATTTTTTCTATTGTTTATTATTGTTTTCTTATTTTTTTCAAAAAATAAAATCATAAATAAAAAATACGAAGCAATGAAATAAAGAAGTGAGCAAAAAAATGAACATTTAACAAAGTTAAAAGTCAAATTAAAAGATTAAAAATGTGATTTTTTTAATGTTTTTATTTTGTTTTATAATTATATTTTTTTGAGGTATTTGTTCTTTGAATAAAATAATGGCAACAAATAAATAAAGCAAAAAAAAATCAGCGTCAATCGTTGGATTAGTATTTTTGCTTCTTCTTTAATTAGGGCTAATTACGTCGCACGCGACCACATATTATTTTTTCACTAAACTGTGCTTTTTATAACTTCGCTGTTGACTGTGAAGCCATAATTACGGCATTTTAAACACTCCATTGTCCCAATATTCATTAATTTGTTCTCCCTCCTCCTCTGGTTCAATGGTGTTAATTTATCAAGCTCGCGATGCTGCAATTACAGTGATAATAGCGCGGATCGGAGAATCATTGGATACATTTTACTTTTTTTTATAATGGATTGGTAAGTGGGTTGTATGGCAGCGTCATTGTTTGTTCTGGTTTATTAGCTTATTGTATTACAATTTGGACCCTGGAAAGTCAGGATCACCTTAAAAATGACTTTTGTAAACCTATAAGACATTTATAACTTAACTTTCATTAACTTTTGAGCTTTGTTTTCTGCGCTTTCATAATTTGGTTACTGCTGGAATCAGAGAGTAAGGCCTGTTTCACACATCCGTTTTTGACCATCAGTCAAAATCCGCCGTTTTGGAGAAAAAACGGATCTGTCATTTTTCTTGGCGGATCCGTTTTTTTCCCCATTGACCTGCATTATTGGCGGATTTTGACTGATGGTCGTCCGTTGCATCCGCATGTTAGCGGATCCTCCAAGATTTTGGCGTCCGCTGACATGACCGGACGAACCCTGCAACGTTTTTTCGGGCGGCGGATCCGCCATATAGTGATTTAACCCCCAATTCTGTCTGGCTGCCGGTAGAAAAATCTCTCTCTCTCTCTTCCATGGTCACCGCAGCTCCACACTTCCCACGATCATGGCATCCCTGCTCCCCACATCGCGCGATGATTGTTACTCACATCGCGCGATCACTCCACACATCCCGCGATAAGGACCGCTCACTTCCCGCGATGTCTGCTCCCCACATTGTGCAATGGTTGGCGCTAACATCCCGCGATAATCCCCAGGTTATCCCTCCCGCGATCCATCACACCTGCTCGTGTCCCCTGGTCCCGGCTCCCGTGAGATCTCAGCCGCGCCATTACTCCCACCCCGGCTCCCGCGAGATCTCGGCAGCGACATGGAGAACACTACATCAACGGTATTTTTTTTTTTTTTTAACCAGGCACGATTCCTTTAAATTTGCAAGATCGGCGGATCCGTACATCCGCCGATCCACTGGCACACGTTTCTGTCAGTCCGCCTGCGGATCAGTTTTCTGCTATTTTGGCGGATTTGGACTGACAGAAAAAACTGATATGTGAAACAGGCCTAACGAGTTGTGATGGTGTGATATGCTATGTGGGTATCATTTTGTGTATATTTCTATTTGACTGATTTTCACAGTGTTGCCTTGTATCATTCCGTGTATTCCCCATATTGTCTGCAGTCTCAATTACCTTCCAAAAGGCTGATAATTGAATTAGCTCATTTAATGTCTGCAGCCTGACTATATCTATGGGTACCGTTACACATAACGATGTCCCACCGATCCCACCAACGATCCGACGTGGATGGGATTGCTGGGACATTGTTAGCTGATCGCTGGTGAGCTGTCACATAGACAGCCCCACCAGCGATCAGGACCAGCAAGCACGCTGGTTACCAACGTAAACATCGGGTTTCTAAGGGCCGCGGGGGCCCTTAGAAACCCCATGTTTACCCTAGATACCAGCGTGCACTGCAGGCAGGGCGGGAGCTGGAGGCAGAATGGCGCAGACAGACCGGTGTAGCTCTGCTATCTGCTACTCCAGTCTGAAGACTGGAGTAGCAGATAGCAGAGCTACTCCGGTCTGTGCGCCACTCTGCCTCCACCTCCCGCCCTGCCTGCAGTGCACGCTGGTATCTAGGGTAAACATCGGGTTTCTAAGGGCCCTGTGGTCCTTAGAAACCCAATGTTTATGTTGGTAACCAGCGTGCAGCGTCGCTCATCGCTGGCTCCCGCTGCCACACGCAGCGATGCGCGCTGGCCAGCGGGAGACCAGCGATGAAAAAACGGCCCAGGACGATCGTGCACGATCAGCGATACCCTGCGGGGGGGCGATCGCTGCTGGATGTCACACACAGCGATCTCGCTGGAGAGGTCGCTGATGTGTCACAAAATCAGCGATCTCGCCAGCGAGATCACTGTGTGTAATGGGGCCTTTTGTCTCTTGATGACCCCTGTAGTGTCTTAATCCCCAAGGCACCTTTGTCAGGTCTGGGAGGCCTGAAAACTACCCCAACCCGTCTGACTACTCCTGGACATAGGGAGGTGGCTGGGAAGGACAGAAGGAGGGAAGTCAGTTCCTGTGTGGTGAGGATGGTGTGAACACAGTACGTCAGAGAGAAAGGGAAGCGTATGGACTTTTTATCCTCTGTCTGCTGGATTATTGGACTCATCTCCCTAGACATTTTATCCTGTTACTGAACTGCATACGTGTTCTTGGCTATTGTATCTGCAGTGTGGTGGATTGTTTATGGACCTTTTAATTTTGCCTATAATAAAGATCTTGGGATTGTTCACACTTCCCTCGCTCTGTTGATTGTGTGGTATCGGAGAAGGACCCCGCGACAGAGTTGGCTTATAGTAATTTATCTGCTCAGCATTTTTAATGAGACTGAAGTGTTAAAATTATTTTTAAATGCATTCATTTAAGTAAAAAGACATTATGTTCCCAGAGGTGTGTACAACTCCCTATAGGCAGGCAGGCAGTCAACAAGGAAAACAATTAGGAACAAGGAACCTCTGATTTTTTGGAAGGTTCCAACATTAATTCCGGGAGTTTCGCCCACTCTTTCAGGGGGTCCAGGAATTTCTCGGACCCAGATCTAGATGTCACTTGGTAAATATTATTAATGTGATAGGTTTCCAAAGATGGTTTGGGATCCGTGGCTTATTTATTAAGAAGGTGTGACAAAGGTGAAGTCAAGGGCAAAACTTTTCCCTTTTCTTAGCATTTTTTTAATCTCTAAATTATGATGATTATCAACAAAAAACACAACATATTAAATATCCTAAAGGGGCAGTGTGATTAAATAAAGGGATGGCGAGCAGCAATCAAGATTGGGTGTCTGGAGGATCCAGCACATCCATTCGTTACTTGGACAGTCCATTGATTTGAATGACTACTCTCTGTTTAGTTTCGCCTTTGATGGAGCTGCAGGGTACAGAACACTTTTTTCTATAATCCTCATACACAGGTCTGAATGAGCAGTACGGACCGGAGGCGTTGGTGTAGTGAGATATAGCAGAGTTGGGTAAGCTGGACGGCATGTGGAACAGCAAAGCTGGATATGCAGGTTGGTGTCTGGAGTAGCTTGGATCAGTGAAGCTGGAATTGCTGGATGACTTTTGGAAAAGCAGAGCTGGATAGCTGATTGGGACCTGGAACAAGATGGATCAGTGGAGATGTACTGTATATGATGGTCGCATGTATAATAGCTTACAAACAGCAGAGCAGGATATTATGGATGACACATGGAACAACAGAGCTGGATATGCTGGATGGCACATGGAACAGCAGAGCTGGATATTATGGATGACACATGGAACAGCAGAGCTGGATATGCTGGATGGCACATGGAACAGCAGAGCTGGATATTATGGATGACACATGGAACAGGAGAGCTGGATATGCTGGATGGCACATGGAACAGCAGAGCTGGATATTATGGATGACACATGGAACAGCAGAGCTGGATATGCTGGATGGCACATGGAACAGCAGAGCTGGATATTATGGATGACACATGGAACAGCAGAGCTGGATATGCTGGATGGCACATGGAACAGCAGCGCTGGACATCAGATTGGCACATTCAGCAGGGTGGATCAGTGGAGCTTTTATATGCTGATTGCATGTAGAACAGCATAAAACAGCAGAGCTGGATATTATGGATGGCACGTGGAACAGTAGAGCTGGATATGCTGGATGGCATATGGACCAGCAGAGATGAATATGATGGATGGAATATGGAACAGTAGAGCTGGATTTTAGATTGATAACTGGAGCAGAGTGGATCAGTGCAGCTGTAGATGCTGGTCGCATGTAAAACAGTGTAAAACAGCAGAGCTGGATACTATGGATGGTACGTTGTACAGCAGTGCTGGATATGCTGGACGGCACGTGGAACAGCAGAGCTGAATATGCTGGATGGCACGTGGAACAGCAGAGCTGGATATCAAATTGGCAACTACAGCAAGGTGGATGAGGGGAACTGTATATCCTTGTTGCAAGAAGAACAGCATAAACCAGCAGGGCTAGATATTATGGAAGACACACGGAACAGCGGAGCTGGATATGCTGGATGGCACATGGAACAGTAAAGCTGGATATGGGATTGGCACCTGGAGCAGGGTGGACAGTGCAGCTGTACATGTTGGTCGCATGTAGAACAGCATAAAACAGTAAAACTGGATATTATAAGCGGTATGTGGAACAGCAGAGCTGCATAGGCTGGATGGCATGTGGAACAGCAGAGATGGATATGCTCGATGAAACATGGAACAGCAGAGCTGGATATCAAATTAGCAACTAGATCAAGGTGGATCAGGGGAATTGTATATGATGATCGCAAGTAGAACAGCATAAAACAGCAGAGCTGGATATTATGGATGACAGGTGGAGCAGCAGATCTGAATGACATATGGAACAGCAGAGCTGGATATCAGATTGGCACCTTGAGCAGTGAGAATCAATGCAGGTGTAGATTCTGGTAGCATGTAGAGCAGCGTAAAACAGCAGAGCTGGATATTGTGGATGACACGTGGAAAAGCAAAGTTGGACATGCTGGATGACACATGGAACAGCAGAGCTGGATAACAGATTGGCACCTGGAGCAGAGGGAATCTGACAGAAATCTACTCAGATCCTGACACTATATAGAGGTAGATTTGTGCTGTGGAGCACAATGAAAGAATCTCAGGATAATGTAGTCTCAAGGAGCTGAAGTACCTGAGTACTCAGGCAATCACCTGAGCCGGCCCATAAGGCTAAAACACATGACATCAGAGATGTACATCAGGTTGCCATTATAACCTGATGTCTACCATAGCAGAAGAAGACAGCCACCGGGGAAGAAAGACGTAAAACCTGACGTCACAACCGGGACAGCTGAGTGACAGTTCCATGATTGTGGTCACACTCCCTGGGATTGTATGTTTTTGGCGATCACCTTGCAGCAAAAAAAACTAATCATGCAAAAGCAAGTAACACATTTAAGCAGGTACAGCATTATAACTCATTTATACAGTATTTTATAGTTTCTACTCAGGGAAATATTATTACTGTAAACTGATTTGAAAATCTCAAAAATAGAAAAAAAAAAGAAAAAGTCGTTTGCAGACATCACCAATTTTCTTAATTCCTTGACAGCTTAATAGCCGGTGTGTAAAGCGGTTTTGTGATTGCAATTGCCTTGTCATTCATCTAAGGAGGCATATGATTCCGAGCCTGTGCGACATCAAAGCGGCAAGTGCACAGGATATGAATGGGGAGGCGATGATAGCGAGATAGGAGACGCTTTTGAAATTTTGCAATGTGTCTTATCTTCACATCCAGAACTCTGGTATTAAACTGGGGGGGATTATATTATGTACGTAATTGTATCCGACCCATCGCGGCCTCTAAATTTCACCAGCCAAATGGGTCTCTTCTATCACAGGTGAACACGCGGCAGGCACAGAAATATTACATTATCTATTCTGAGTAGTAGTAACCAATAATTCCTATTACAGTGATCCAAATTTGCAGGCACCCTCCTCAATGTGTGCGAGACCTCTGGGGGGTCTACGGTAGTTCAAGGGTTCCATGTAAACTCGGTGGTGTGATTTTTATATTCCCTAGGGGGCTGGGGCAGTGAAGGGATGATTTTTATATTTGTTGAATGATTTTCATATTTCTTGGTTTTTACTCGCCTCTCCCGGTTTTACCTGTTTGCTGTCTAAGTATTCAATAGCTTTGAATTCAGTACCATGGTCTGGAGTTTGCTTCGACAGCCATCTCTATCCTGGCATTCACCTCTTCAGCGAACTGTTTTTCTATTATCTATATTTAATCACTGGCTCAGACATGCAGTAAGTAGAAAAAACTCTTCTCTGCTGCTGTTCACACTACAATGCTGTTGCGACAGTATATATCCTCTCTGCAAGCAAGTATTCAGTTTTCTTGTTTATCACTGCTGCTTACGTCCCTATCAAGGACCATATGTCTGCTTACAACTCAGTCTTTAACCATTTGTTTACTGCAAGTCCTGCCATGACTATATGTGAGGGAGGCACAGGGCGGTAGTCGTGGCTGATAGCAATTTGCGTTAGCATGCCCTTCCCTCCCGTCTCATACACATACTGGCCATAACACTGCATACCTGTGGCTTCTTCACAAGCACCGTCAGGGTCCTCTGTCCATTTCTGGAGGCTTCCTCGGTCTGGTTTAGTACAAAATGGGCCACAGTCCAATTCAACTTTCAAACAAGTAACTTTTCCGATTCTGGTACACAGCATATTCGTATTCTTTCCAGCATCAACATAAGGTTTCACTCTGTCCCTGTTCTTGTTTCTCTGTCACTAAGCTCGCTTCCAGGATGGACCGTACTTTTCGATCCCTCAGCATCCTCTCTGTTCAGCCTTACTCCGTTTTGGGACTCCCCCAGCCATTTCGCCCCGGTCCTGAGGGCATCAGCCCACGCAATATGCTGCCACATAATGAGAGACCTGCTTGTACTGCTTAGTCTTCGCCGGCAACTGCAGTCTCACTAATACTGCACCACTAACACTGTTGCTGTTGCTCCTTCTGGTGAAATCCTGGCCACGAACACTATATGGCTGGGCATTAACTTTCGGTAACGTTGCGTGACATGGTGTCGACCGGGGATAGTTAGCCCAAGTGAGCTGCACAGGCGCTCTGGCCCCAACTGACTTCTATAAGGAAGTCCTTACTACCTTATGTCATGATCCAGGAAGGGGTTTCGCTTTGGCCCTTCCTGGTCTGACTCGGGGTTAATTGTTCCGCCTCTCCCTGGCAGAGGGCGGCTATTTAATGCTCATTGGACCTAGGTCCGGTGTCAGTTATACTCCTGCCCTCGGCTGAGTTAGTTGACCTTGTGCGCACGTGTGCCTTGTGCCTGATATCTTGCTTGCTTGTTTGGTTTTGATCCGGTTCTGTCCCTGTTACGAGTTCTGCCTGTCCCTCTTGTACTGCGCTACCTCTCGTGTATGACTCTCTGCTTGTGACCCGACTTCTCTCTGCTCGGGACCTTGGTACCACGTCGCCCTCTTGTGTATGACCTTTGGCTTTGTCTGACCTCCCGTCTGTTTATCCCTCCTGTACCTCGCTGACCGTACTGTGTATGAACTCCGTTTTGCCTGACTCTGAGTTTTCTGTCTTCTCTGAAAGCAGAACGCTAAGCCCCAACCCCTTGCAGTCACGCGACCGTAGGTCCCGTGCCGGCTTGCTAAACTTCATCACTCAGGTCCTGTGCACCTATACTTTCTGGCTGTCCTGATCCCCAGGGGTCCCTACACTGCGGGTGAGTCCCTGCTCAGCGGAGGCTGTACGTCGGCGCTGTCAGGATCCTGATACCTTATCCATAGTGCCCCTCCTATCTTAACTATTTACACTATTATTCCTACCACTAAAATGTACCCCATTTTGTGGCCAACCCTGGGTACTACACTCACCCTACCAGTACAATGACATACACACATAAAAATATATATATTTATATATACTGTATATATATATATATATATATATATATATATATATATATATAGATATATATATATTGCATAGATATACAACCTTTATACATACCGGGACACAACTTAAGGAGTTAACGAGACTTTACAACCCCTTACATATACATCTACAATTCCTGTATTCCTGCCTGTGTGTCTTCTGGTCTTCCTGCTCCACTTGTTTGTCTGCCATCCTGTATAACCAGCTGATCCTCACAGATCCATGTGCTGTCTAGCAAGTCCTACCCATTATGCCATCATCTTCAGTCCATGTGTCTCATGACAGGTAAGAGAATCCATCTCACCAGATGAGCCTGTAACTTGGTGTTCTAGTGCTCTAAAGGTGTTTTTTTATATTCCCTGTTGGTCTAGGATAGTTTTAAAGGTTTATTGTTGAGTAAAACCAAAAGGTTCTTGGAACTCAGAACAGATGGCCACCTGACCGCCTCCTTCCGGGCTTGTAGGCCCGGTGTGACGTCATAACATCGCGCCAGATCTACTAATCAGAAGAGATCTTGGGCTTTCCGGCTAGAAGGGCTTTAGTCAAGCAAGTACAGACTGGCAAAATTGCCACTGGACAAGTAGGCCCTTGTGGTCTAAGTCAACAAAGGGGTGACCTTTCTATTGGTCTACGGCAAAAAAGGAGAGAGCTTTTTTTTACTCATTTTTCAGTCCAAATAATACCGACATCCTACTATATAATTCCAAAATATTACTGCCATATATGGCCCCAAAACTACCACCATAAAGAATGCAAATACAAAGGCATTAAAAAGTGCAACACATATTGCCATATACACCACATACTACTACCATATAGTGCCTGAATAATATGCAGGATCTAAATAACACTCCATTAAAGAGTCTAAAATACTTACTGCCATATACAATCCATATAATACTGCTATATAGTGTTTTCTTCATTATACATGGCCCAAATAGCAGTCCGCTAAAGAGTTCATGGTATTTTTTATTATTCAGGATCTAAAGAATACTCTATGAAGAAAGTTCATATAATACTGACATATTGTGACCAAACAATAAGAATGATCTTAACAATAGAAGAGCGACTTTGTTCGGATTTGGTCACCGAATCTGAATTTGCTATATTCGTGCCATATTCGAACCCTGTTCGTGCCGAATGTATGTTTGATGATCAGTTCCGAACATCTTTGGTAATTCCTACTCGCATTAACTCTAATGACGTTCGGCTGTGTTTGACGAATATTGCAAAAACAATATTCGATGCTGATCATATGTGGAACCGAATCCCAACAAATTAGTTCAACTCTACTTAACAATACTCATTTAATACTGCTATACAGTTGCCACAAAACAATGCAACATGTTTCACAAGTAATACCACCATGCACTAACAAATAATACTGGGTGCTTTTAGTTTGCGCTGGTGTTCTCATCTTCTGGGGTCTCTAGAAAATGGGAGCTCTGAATATTTGCTTTGTTTGCCACCCCATGACCGTGGCCATCAGAAATGGCGCGATTCACGCAAATAGCCTATGGACTTCTTTTGAGAAGGAAACCCTACTACTCCAGTTGCATCAAAAAATGATGAAGTCTTCAGTCAAGATCCTGTCTTTAACCCAACCTATGACCTTTTATGTGCTTTCTAGATGCCTATGGAAGGGTCTTGGCCCAGAGAGTAAAGGTCACATCGCAACGATAATTCTGGACCCACTGAGTAAAAGTCATGTTCTAGGAATTGTTTTCGATCCAGAGAGGAAATGTTAGGGCTGGCGGAATGCACCAGATTATAAAATAGTAGAGAGTGCGTTCGCAGCCCGGGGTCCACCGTGCAGAGGTGGTACACTGCTGCTAGGTAATGGCGGAAGAGAAGAGCGGCGTGGAAACAGTCACACGTGGGTTACGTCACCCAGAGTGAACAGGAGCGGATTCCGTTACTTCACAGAAACGCACAGCCGCTTGAAAGTGAAAGCGCCGAGCAGGTTGCGTTTTGCGCAAGTCGGCGCACTGTCAAAAAGGCGCCTGCGCCGCCAAACGCATACTGCGCACGGCCTGCGCCCCAAGTGATAAAGATAGGGGACGCAGGACGCATGCAGCGTCATGCGCCGGTAGGCGGAGCTACCGGCGGAGGCAAGGCAGGGGGCGGGGCTTAGCGGCGGCCGTGCGCAGGCCGTCGCTGCGCTCAAAAGCGCTAGTGTGAAACTAGCCTTATCTACATCAGGGTGATGTAGAATGGGAGCGCTAGCGAAGTGGGACTTAATGGAGTCGAAGGCCTTGGAGACAGTCTCCGACCACAGTTTGGGATTTGCACCCTTCTTGGTGAGGGCAACCAAGGGCGCGACCAAAGTTGAGGAATGGGGAATGAATTGGCGATAGTAATTTATGAACCCCATAAAGCGCTGCACCGTTTTGAGAGAATGGGGTTCCTGCCAATCCATCACTGCCCGTAGCTTGGCAGGATCCATGGCCAAACCCTGGGCTGAGATGATGTAGCCCAGGAAAGGCAAAGACTCCTGCTCAAACACACATTTCTCCAATTTGGCATAGAGTTGGCCCGCAGGAGGTCGAAAATTTTGCGAACATCTCTCCGGTGGGAGTCAATATCTGGAGAGTAAATGAGAATATCATCCAGATAGACTACTACAGAGGTGGTAAGCATATCCCGGAAGATGTCGTTCACAAAGTCTTGCAAGACGGCTGGCGCGTTACATAGCCCGAAGGGCATCACTAGGTATTCATAGTGCCCGTCTTTGGTGTTAAAAGCCGTCTTCCATTCGTCCCCCTCACGGATGCGAATCAGGTTATAGGCTCCCCGCAGATCAAGCTTAGTAAACACTCTCGCTCCCCGTAGCCTATCAAACAGTTCCGATATCAGGGGCAAAGGATACTTGTTCTTAACGGTTATAGTGTTAAGACCCCTGTAATCGATGCATGGACGTAATTCTCCATTCTTCTTTTGGACAACGAAGAATCCTGCACCCGCCGGAGACACCGACTTCCTAATGAATCCTCTTGCCAGATTCTCCCTGATATACTGAGACATGGCCCCTGTCTCTGGGAGAGATAGTGGATATACTCGACCCCGGGGAGGCTCAGCACCGGGCAAGAGGTCAATAGGACAGTCGTATGAGCGGTGTGGTGGAAGGGTCTCTGCCGCCTTCTTGGAGAATACGTCTGCATACTGTCGGTATGGCTTGGGAAGCGAGGAGAGATCTGCAGGAACCTCAGAAGTGGCGACCTGTACGCAGTCCCTCAGACACCTACCCTCACAGGCCTTGCTCCAACTGAGGATTTTTCCCGAAGACTACTCTATATGGGGAGAGTGAGACAGCAACCAGGGAACCCCTAGGAGGACCTGGTCGATCCCATCAGGCATAACAAGGAGAGTCAGCATCTCCTGATGAGGAGACAAAGAAAGTCTCAGTGGAGCCGTCTGGTGGGTGATTTGGGACGGGAGTGTTGCCCCATTCACCACTCTGATGGTGACTGGTTGTGGTAGCAAGACCAGGGGGACTGCGTGTTGTTGAGCGAAGGCAGATGACATGAACTTGCCCTCCGCCCCTGAGACCACACAAACCTCCACCATCAGAGTGGAGGAATTAAATTCTAACGCCCCTTCAAACAGGAGCTTGGAGGAGAAAGTCGCGGTGTCTAGTAGGCCTCCTCCGATAACCACTAGAAGGGAGCGTTTCCCGAGCATTGTGGGCACTGGTTAGCAAGATGCCCAGTCTGCCGACAGCGGAAGCAGACTGGAGGTACCCGCGCAGACCGGGGCCTGGACCCCGTGGGGGACACCTCCATGGCCTCTGGAGGCTCAGGAGGCTGACCAGATGGTTCCAGAGGTCTTGCGAAATTTGGAGCCAACTTATAATGTTGGCGGGACCTGGAACACTTCAGTCCTCGCTCCGTGAAGCGAATGTCTATTCGGGTAGCGACCGTAACGAGCTCCTATAAAGTGGTGGGCACCTCCCTGGTGGCCAGGGTGTCTTTGACGTGACCAGCCAGGCCTCTCCAGAATATGGGTATGAGAACCTTATCTGGCCACTCCAACTCCGAGACCAGAGTTCTGAAGAGGATGGCATACTGGTTGACCAAAGACGCACCCTGGGTCAGAGCCAGCAACTGAAGTGTGGTGTCGTGCGTGACCCGAGGACCCAGGAACACCTGCTTCAGAGTGACCAGGAAATGGGTGGCACTCTGTACCAGGGGATCCCCGCGCTCCCACAGCGGGATGGCCCACTCCAGGGCCCTGCCCGACTGGAGGGAGATGATAAACCCCACCTTGGCCCGCTCGGAGGAAAATTGTGTGGCCAGCAACTCCAGGTGAATGGAGCACTGACTCATGAAACCCCTGCGTGAAGCACTATCGGGCAGCACTTCTCGGGCAGAGGGAGGCGGGACAAGGTCGGGGCAGGACTGGCCGTGGAGACACGGGCGACAGCCTCTGTAGCTGCTTGGACGGCGACCGAAGTAACATCCGCAGCTGAGGTGGAACGCTGTAGCGCTGCCAACCTACCCTCCAGCTGCTGGATGTATCTATGCAGTCGCTGTTCGTCCGCCATTACTAGCCAGTCCCTGACGCTAGGACAAAGTTAGGGCTGGCGGAACGCACCATATTATAAAATAGTAGAGAGTGCGTTCACAGCCCGGGGTCCACCATGCAGAGGTGGTACACTGCTGCTAGGTAATGGCGGCGGAAGAGAAGAGCGGCGTGGAAACAGTCACACGTGGGTTACGTCACCCAGTGTTAACAGGAGCGGATTCTGTTACTTCACAGAACTGCACAGCCGCTTGAAAGTGAAAGCCGGAGCCTGTTTAGCTCACAGAGCCCGGCCACAGAGCGCACAGCAAACAGCCACAGAACTCCACCACAAGGCACGGGGTTAGAGTCCTTCTAGGCCACTGAGTGTGCGGTGTCTCTGCCACGAACGCCGCTAGAGACGCTGGCTAAGGAGTGCGGGGCACTTGCTTTGAGGCGTGCCGAGTCACTGATTGTGACTAATATCTGACTCAACTCTGTCCTACCTACGCCTAAGCCTGGGCGCTAGCAGGCTGGGCTGCACAACACATGCATACCAAGGGTAGCGGTTTCATAATGAGTCAGTCACCAGAGACATTCATACGTGCATCCATCACTCACTCCTTATAGTCAGAAAATACTGGCTATCCTAGCGCATGGCCATGCGAACCTTTTATAGCCGCGAGCGTCCGGGACCTTCCTGGCTTCTCGGATGGGCCAATCCGAACACGAGCAGGACCTGAGCACGTGACCTTCGATCTCCAATGGGAGATCACACCACGGGCATGCTCAGTGGCCCGACATGAAGACTTAGTTCCTGGAGAATCTCGCTGCTGAGCAGCATGTATTGCCATAGCTGTGCCAGAGGTGGCAGCAGCAAGCAAACCCACGGAGCTGGTCTGGGCAAAGCGCCGGGACCGACGAGTTTGCTGAGCAAGCTCCTCTGCGGCTGGAGAGGAATGGGAGACCGCCGGAAGTAAGGCTCGGGATTCTCGCTGTGCAGCGACAGAAATCCGACGCCTAACAAGAATGGTCACATCCTATGGAAGGGTCTCGATCCTATGAATAATACTCACATTTTATGGACGGTTCTCGATCCAGAGAGTAAAGGTCTCGTGCAATGGAAGAGTCTCAACCCAGAGAGAAAAGGTCATGTTCTATAGATGGTCCTCAATTCAGAGAGTAAAAATCATGTCCTATGAAAGTAAAGGTCACATCCTTTGGAAGGGTGTCACTTTAGACAGTAAATGTCACCTCCTATAGATGGCTCTCAATCCAAAGAGTAAAGATCATGTCCTATAGATGGTTCTCAATTCACAGAGTAATAGGTTATTTCCTATGGATGGTTCTCAATCCAGAGGGTCAAGGACACGTCCTATGGGTGGTTCTCAATCCAGAGGGTCAAGGACAAGTCCTATAGATGGTTCTCAATCCAGATAGTAAAGGTCACATCCTATGAATGATTTTCCATCCAGACAGTAATGGACACATCCTATGAATGGTTCTCGATGCAGAGAGTAAAGGTCATGTCAAGAAATCCTATTCTCTGGATATACTATTTATATAATTTCCCCAAACTATTTTTTCTTTTTTTAGCTTCTGCTACCACCGATCCCACCAGCGGAGAAGAGGTTAACCTTGTGCTGATGTGATATGAAAGTCTCGGCTGTGCCAATAATACGGTTAATGGTGATAGACTTGCCACTGGCTCTTTTTTTCCACATGTTTTGTGACATCTCATTAATACAGCCCCATTTTTCAGCGCCGGATTACAGTGTACTTGCTGAGAAGGCAATATCATTACAGCTTCTGGTGACCCCGGGAGAAGTCGCTATATCAATCAGCAAAATGGATGCCTGACACCCTCTAAGAGGCAGCGTTTCTTTTCTCTCCAGACTGTTCTTGATCTCTAGAGGTCCCTAATGACTTAGTGTATACATTACATAGGCCATATACATAATTATTAGCTAGTAATGGCCTTAGTCTGCAGAATATCATCCTATCTGTAAGGAGGAAGTGCTCGGAATATCCAAAAACCAAAGTCCGTAAAATCCTATTCAGTGATGGAATAACAATAGTCATTACCGGTGAATTTATGATAATTTCTGGAGTTTACGACAAGTTTAGAACAATCACCATTGAAACTTGAATAGTCAGATTAAAGGTGTTGTCCACTTGAGAAAAAAATTTCCTTAAAATGCGTTCATAATAGAAATGCATACAAGTTATTAATATACTTTAAATTCCAAAGATACCCCTATGCCCGGATATCAGCATTGTGTCATGATATGTCACGACCCAACAGGGGGTTGGTCAGCGGACGGAACAACACACACACAACGGGAAGGAAATGGGCAGAGGGAGGTCCTACTGATAGGCAATGAGGGATGGTTAGCTCCTGCTCAAACCTGAGCCTGTCTCTGCACTCCCTTAATGCCCTAAGCGGGTCCTTCCCCCCACCGCCGTCACGAACCTCGTCCCTCGCTGTCATCTAGCACTGCCCTGGTTAGTGCAATGGCCGGCAAGCGCGCTAGCCTCACCACTGCAGGTGGAATAACACAGGAGACAGTGACAAACATGAGACAGATGAAGAAAAAACACCCAACTTAGCTTAATAGCCTCCTCTGCTGCAAAGCACCGCACAGTGGAAGAAAGGTACCCAGACCACGAACTCCACGAAACCAGCTGATACACCAGAGCAGCTAAAGAGCTCCTTACTCCAAGCCAGGTCAATAAAGATTGCTCTATCACCGACAGTCAGCTGATGCATCAGGTGACTATTTAAAGGATGGTGGGAGAGGTCACCACCCACATCAGCTGACCTAGCCACTCTGCAGTTGCAGCAGGCTTCCAGCAAGGGAAGCTAACACTAACCCCCGCTGGTCCGGAAAGGTAAAAAGCTACATTTAAAACATAGTGGAACCAGAGCTGCCACGAATCCAAAAATGGATCGTGACACATTGGTTCTATGTCCTGACATCGCCACCTCCAGTTTGAGGTCAACACGATTAAGTTTCCTGTAAAGGCATTTCACAAGTGCTGTGTATGAAGGGGGATGCCTGATTGGCTCATTTTAATAGCTAAACCAGCCCCCTTCTGACACAACTGATGCAAAGGAAGAAAAGAGCTGGCTTAGCTATTAGAATGAGCCTATCAGCCAGCCCCCTTCATACACAGCATTGATAGCGCACCCAACCCAAACCGGAAGAAGACCTGAAAAGACTTGGGACAAATTGGTCACCTTCTTAAAAAAATGGGATTAGCTTAATTATTGAAATTAGTTATTCAGCCTGCAAACTCTACACACCGACCCATATGCCCAATCCAAATCAGAGGTTTATCTACTGAGACCGGGAATAGGGATGATAACTGAAGACTTATCAGTCTTCAAATATGGAGCTCTACGGGATCCTGAGAGCACACAATCAATGCTTTGCGTTAAAGGGGCTGGCTGAATGTCTCATTTTAATACCTAAGCTAGTCTCCTTTGGAAAACTAACATTATCTGAAGTTCGAGGCACTTTTGGAAAAAAAATATATGGGCAGGCTCTAAAGATTAGCAATTCAATTTGCAGGACCTGGGTCCATTGGACACATTAGTAGCTCTGCGAACCATTTCCCGCCTGCTGTCATCCCCGCATCCGCTTCTGATTTGTAGGCTTGGCACAAAGTCATCAATGTGGTGTGATGCATTCATGATGTTGCACCAGGTTGGCTAGTCAAAAGAGGGCCCAGGAAAAAGGCTAGGTCTCTTGTCTGGTGGCCCTGGACAACTGACACGGCCGCTGGCGCAGAGTCCTGTGACTCAATTCGCTCATCTCTGGTATGTTCTTTAAATGTAAATTACAAACAGATTTAAAGCCTCGGATTCATTGATAGGACCACGTTTTCTAAAAATTGCCACAGATTGTATGATGCGCACTTTGTACAGTAAGACCAAGTCTGTTTACAGCCTAAAAAAAAACTTGATTGTGATGGATCCTTTCAAAAAATGATGAAGAGCAATCAATATTCTTATAAAATTTTTAGGACCTATCATGTCGTATTCTCAAGTGGCGATCTCGGCAAAGATTTGTGCCAAATCTGCATCTATTAAAACTCTTCAACATGTGGACTTAAATATATAAGTGCGAATGAGACTAAGTTTTAGCCATTCCGATACTCTACGGATGGCGAAAGTTAAAAAAAAGTGCACTTTTATGGGTCAATACGACCTATGCCTTTAAGTTACAAATGAGCCTAATATCCAAGGAGAGCAATTAAGAGAAAAAGAAAAAAATAACCATCAGCCACACTGGCTCCTGTTTGTAACAGAAAACCACACATGATGCCGTCTTAGCCTGCAATTAAAGGTAAATAGGTTTACACAAGCCATGATGATGGTTTCTCCTTAAGCTGTTGCTCTTTGGTTCTAGGGAACATGAAACCGGCAGTTCTGATTGAACCCATTGGAAAGGGCTATAAATGCAGCTCTTAAGTATAAAATTACAGCGACGTTTCCAGGTGAGCAATCAACGAAACAAAAAAAAAGAAAGTAAAAATAACGTAGGATGAGAAAATTCAAGTATTCAATCAAGTTCAGTTTGTAAGAAGGAGTAGAAGATCACGGCGGTCTACCGGCTATGATCACTATCTCCTATCTCTCAAATCATTGTCAAGAAGCGGTCAATAGCCGTTATTGGGACAGAGATTCACAACTTACTTGGAAATAGGTCATCTGTGACTTTTGGTGATAATAATGGTGGGATAGACAGCAAGCAGGGCAGCAATAGGGCGGCTCTATAGTGGAGGAAGGGGATGAGTAGACATAACGTTTACCAAACTCGTCAAGAAGAGCTCCACTATCGAGATTTTACCAAGTCTGCTGAGGTTTACATTCATGGTGGTCATGGCTAGTGATGAGAAACTCAAGACGCAATCGTAGTATCAAGGTTTTTTTTTACCGTATGTTTTCACCCATAGTTCTGAGGAATTACTCAGTAATAGTCTAAGGTCTACCTCACTCCTTATTGTAGAAGATTCCGTAATTCTGCGCAAATCTAAGACTATCAATGGCCTTCTCCAAAAAACAAAATTCATCCTGAAGGACTTGAACGGTGAGGAGAACCTACTATTTGTAGGTTTTAAGGTGGCAGAAGGCACCCATTGGGACTCTTTCTTGAAACTGTAAACTTTGCACCCATAGTATTAACTGTGCCAGCTCCCAAAATGTATTTTAGAGCGATAATAGTAAACTGGACAACCGGGGCAAGGAACTTGAAACCTCTATGGGACCATGGTTGAAAGTACTGGTGCATCTTGTTAGTCTTCTTTAGTCTCTGTGGCCAAGGATCACATTTTTTAACCCAAGTCCCAACAGAACCCTGGTTCCATAGAAATTGAGGAAAGTCAAAATAAGCAATAGAGGCATAACTGAAATCTTAGTGGCCATGATGAAAAATCTATAATGGACTTTTTACTGTCTAATGTTTTTTATTATAAAGGTTTCAGCCTATTCGGCAGATGACTCGTTGGATTCAGTAGGACTCTCTCCATGGCTCATTAAAAGCATGCTCCGAAAATAGTGTTGAGACCATGGTGAACTGGTCAACTGGAAGAGCTAAACTTGAAGCCTATATAGGGCCATGGTTTAAAGTCAGAACCTTCCAAATGTTTTTGGTTCCTCTAATTTGGTAGAAGGCCCATCAGGGTTCCTTTGGTCCCTGGGCAGGTAATATTTTAATGCAGGTAACATCTTCGGATTTGGTTTTCTGTGCCTTCCACCACGTTGCCCAACTAAGCTCAAAATTTCCACGCTTAGTTTGGCTGAAAGCTTTTAAGATAAGCAGTTGTGAAAAATTTGGATGCACCCAATGTCCCAAACGAAATAATGGATCAAAAGATGTAGAGACCCATATGTAATTACTTACATTTAGCCAGGGGTGGACACAGACTGCAGAGGGCCACTGTGCAAGAAATCTTCCCGGGCCGCCGCCCCAATACTGCAACAAATTTAAAGGGAACCTGTCAGCCCCCCGCAGGTGTTTTTAAGTAAAAGAGCCACCTTGTGCAGCACTAATGCTGCATTCTGTCAAGGTGGCTCTTTTATTTAGGGAACCTTCCACCGCAGAAATAATCGTTTTTAAAATTGGTCAGACATACCTGATATTTGTCAGGGGGGCAGGTGTTTCCCCATCTGAGAGAGACGCCTCACATCCATCACTCATGTATTCCTGCATTGTGTCTCCGCCTCCAAATCTTTATTTTCAAATCCTGGCGCATGCGCTGTACTATGTAATCTTGTTTACTGTCGCCCGTCCTCTGTCATGACGTCGGCGGCCAGAGATCCGGAATCTTGGGCATGTGCAGTAGTTATCTGCGCCCGAAATTCCCAGCCCCGCAGTCTCTGCAAGGTACCCTAAATAAAAGAGCCACCGTGACAGAATGCAGCATTAGTGCTGCACAAGGTGGCTCTTTTACTTAAAAACGCCTGCGGGGGGGTGACAGGCTCCCTTTAAGTAAACTTATAGGTTGTATGAGCATGGGACTATGGGATGGAGGATAATCATTATAATTTGTTACAACTAACCACCGCTAGCTACTATGCCCGGGCAGCACCAGGCTCTTCAGGTAATATATTTATAAACAGCATAGAATGAATTGAATTACAATGCAAAGAAGCAGTGTTATCACTCACCAGTCTGCAAATGTTGGCTGTAATCCTGCTGTATGGAGGCAGAATGGGGTTTTATGCCTGTAGTATAATGATCCCTGGCTTTAACTTATATATATATATAGTAAGAGTCTTCACCATATCGTATAGCATCAAGAACACAATCTGTCAAAGGACACTGTCCGCAGTGTTGGAGGAGGACACGATGATGGATCTGAAGCATTCCCTGAAGTGCCTCCATGGTTCTGTCACAATCTCCTCCCGAAATTACCTAATTTCCGGTCAGCTTCTAGCACGTCACTTCCGGTGGAACGTCACATGCGAATTTTAAAGTGCTCCTCGGGGCTCCGCCGTGTACTCCTGTGTCCGCGGGAAAAGTAAGCTCCCAGCCGGGGCAGAGAGGTGGACTCTCTCTCAAAATCGGGACTGTCTCGCTGGGAGGTATGCTCCCCACCATACACCTTGTACACATATGGCTCCATACACCACATGCACACACGGTTCCACTTTTTATGCCTCGTACACACACGGCTCCACTCAGTACACACATGGCTCCACTCTGTAAAACTCGTACACATGCGGCTCTGCTCCGTACACCTTGTACACATGTGGCCACACTCCGTAAACCTTGTACACACGGCTCTGCTCCGTAAACCTTGTACACTTGCGGCTTTGCTCCATACACCTTGTACACACGCAGTTCCGCTCTGTACACCTCGTACATACACAGCTCCGCTTCGTACATGGCTCTGCTCCGTACACCTCATACACATGCGGCTCTGCTCCGTACACCTCGTAGACAAACGGCTCCGCTCCGTACACCTCGTACACACGCGGCTCTGCTCCGTACACCTCGTACACATGCGGCTCTGCTCCGTACACCTAGTACACACATGTGGCTCCACTCCGTACACCTGGTACACACGCGCGGCTCTGCTCCATACACCTGGTACACACACGCGGCTCTGCTCCATACACCTGGTACACACGAGCGGCTCTGCTCCATACACACATGGCTCAGCTCCGTGCACCTCGTACACACGCGGCTCCGCTCCGTACACCTTGTACACTCCCACCGCTCAGCTCCGTACACCTCGTACACACACGGCTCAGCTCTGTACACCTCATACACACACGGCTCCGCTCCGAACACATCGTACACACACGGCTCTGCTCCGTACACCTCGTACACACGCGGCTCCGCTCCGTATACCTCGTACACACGTGGCTCAACGCCGTACACCTCGTACACACACGGCTCCTCTCTGTACACCTCGTACACACGCGGCTCCGCTCCGTAACCTCGTACACACACGGCTCCGCTCCGTACACCTCGTATACACACACGGCTCCGCTCCGTACACCTCGTATACACACACGGCTCAGCTCCGTACACCTCGTATACACACACGGCTCCTCTCTGTACACCTCGTACACACGCGGCTCCGCTCCGTACACCTCGTACACACACGGCTCCGCTCCGTACACCTCGTATACACACACGGCTCCGCTCCGTACACCTCGTATACACACACGGCTCAGCTCCGTACACCTCGTTCACACGCGGCTCCGCTCCGTACACCTCGTACACACGTGGCTCAGCTCCGTACACCTTGTACACACACAGTTCAGCTCCGTACACCTCGTTCACACACGGCTCAGCTCCGTACACCTCGTTCACACGCGGCTCCGCTCCGTACACCTCGTACACACGTGGCTCAGCTCCGTACACCTCGTACACACACGGTTCAGCTCCGTACACCTCGTACACACACGGCTCAGCTCCGTACACCTCGTACACACACGGCTCAGCTCCGTACACCTCGTACACACACTGCTCCGCTCCGTACACCTCGTACACACACGGCTCCGCTCCGTACACCTCGTACACACACGGCTCAGCTCCGTACACCTCGTACACACACTGCTCCGCTCCGTACACCTCGTACACACACGGCTCCGCTCCGTACACCTCGTACACACACGGCTCCGCTCCGTACACCTCGTACACACACACAGCTCTGCTACATTCACCCTGTAAACTCCCCTGACCCCACACATAAACTTACTTCCCCTCATCCAGCACATGACAACCAGCCCAGCAGAGTCCTGCATAAAAGAAGGGCTAAGGTTGTGCACAGGATCTGTGATGAGGTCACAGGAGGGGAGGAGTCAGGGGTCACATGATCAGGGGGCCCTGACTCCTTCCCTCCTGTGACTTCATCAATTACAACAAGCCTCTTGCAGGACCGCAGCACCAGCGTGCAGAGGCTAAATTGTAGGTGCTGCGGGTAGAGGAGCGCATAATGCCGCCCCCTGCTGACTGCCGCTTCAGCACCTGGCTCAACTCAAATCATTATAGCTGCGCCCCTGCATGCCGTGCTGGAGGGGCCCCTCTCCCCTGGGGCCCCACCGCCTCCCTACTCTCCTTTGACTTAAATAATTAGCCATGTGCAGTGCAGGAGGCTGGAGGGGCCCCCTCTCCCCTGGGGCCCCATTCAGCGCAGGGGCTGCGGTAGATCTCTCCCTGCATTTAGCACACGTGTTATTGCTTCCTACCTGACCCTAATATTTATTTCTTGAAACACTCTGTGCTGCTATTTATTACTTTTAAATATGAAGGGTGTGGAAATAGAAACTTCCGCCCAAGTTATTATCTCTATCATTGTATTAAAAGGTCGGAGTGGGATAAAATCTATATTGCGTTTAGTAAGGACACACACCTGTTCTCAGGGGCACGTGAGCCCACGCAGGTATCAAGCGATATCCGCATCTCATAACGTCTGGGATGTATACAGAACAATCTCTTGGGTAACGATGGACAAATGACAAAGGTTGGCACACTCTAACCTTTATACTGGTCACAAGGGAGAAGAAAATCCCATTAATGTGAACAAATCAGTCCACTATGGAGGAGTTAATTACTGACAGACAGCGTCTTAATAAGTAATGAGATAAAACTGATGTGGAGGGAGAATGAATCCATAATCTCCAGATGTAGTAGAAGGAAAGCAAAGGTACAAATAAAGGGCAGCAATATTCACATACTGGCACCCCAAAATACTACATGATAGAGGCAATAATATGGCAGATTTTACTAAATACTACTGCTTCATTCTGAAATACATGACATAAATTAATGTAATACTGCCCTACATGTACAAGAATATAGCTACTATAATACTGCCCCTATGTACAAGAATATAACTACTATAATACTGCCCCTATATACAAGTATATAACTACTATAATACTGCCCCTATGTACAAGAATATAACTACTATAATACTGCCCCCTATGTACAAGAATATAACTACTATAATACTGCCCCTATATACAAGAATATAACTACTATAATACTGCTCCTATGTACAAGAATATAACTACTATAATACTGCTCCTATGTACAAGAATATAACTACTATAATACTGCCCCTATGTACAAGAATATAACTGCTATAATACTGCCCCTATGTACAAGAATATAACTGCTATAATACTGCTCCTATGTACAAGAATATAACTGCTATAATACTGCTCCTATGTACAAGAATATAACTACTATAATACTGCTCCTATGTACAAGAATATAACTACTATAATACTGCCCCCTATTTACAAGAATATAACTACTATAATACTGCCCCTATGTACAAGAATATAACTACTATAATACTGCTCCTATGTACAAGAATATAACTACTATAATACTGCTCCTATGTACAAGAATATAACTACTATAATACTGCTCCCTATGTACAAGAATATAACTACTATAATACTGCCCCCTATGTACAAGAATATAACTACTATAATACTGCTCCTATGTACAAGAATATAACTACTATAATACTGCTCCCTATGTACAAGAATATAACAACTATAATACTGCTCTCTATGTATAAGAATATAACTACTATAATACTGCTCCTATGTATAAGAATATAACTACTATAATACTGCTCCTATGTACAAGAATATAACTACTATAATACTGCTCCATATGTACAAGAATATAACTACTATAATACTGCTCCTATGTACAAGAATATAACTACTATAATACTGCTCCTATGTACAAGAATATAACTACTATAATACTGCTCCCTATGTACAAGAATATAACTACTATAATACTACTCCTATGTACAAGAATATAACTACTATAATACTGCCCCTATATACAAGAATATAACTACTATAATACTGCTCCTATATACAAGAATATAACTACTATAATACTGCCCCTATGTACAAAAATATAACTACTATAATACTGCCCCTATGTACAAGAATATAACTACTATAATACTGCCCCTATGTACAAGAATATAACTACTATAATACTGCTCCTATGTACAAGAATATAACTACTATAATACTGCTCCCTATGTACAAGAATATAACTACTATAATACTGCTCCTATGTACAAGAATATAACTACTATAATACTGCTCCTATGTACAAGAATATAACTACTATAATACTGCTCCCTATGTACAAGAATATAACTACTATAATACTGCCCCTATATACAACAATATAACTACTATAATACTGCCCCTATGTACAAAAATATAACTACTATAATACTGCCCCTATGTACAAGAATATAACTACTATAATACTGCCCCTATATACAAGAATATAACTACTATAATACTGCCCCTATGTACAAAAATATAACTACTATAATACTGCCCCTATGTACAAGAATATAACTACTATAATACTGCCCCTATGTACAAGAATATAACTACTATAATACTATAATACTGCCGCTATGTACAAGAATATAACTACTATAATACTGCCCCTATGTACAAGAATATAACTACTATAATACTGCCCCTATGTACAAGAATATAACTACTATAATACTGCCCCTATGTACAAGAATATAACTACTATAATACTGCCGCTATGTACAAGAATATAACTACTATAATACTGCCCCTATGTACAAGAATATAACTACTATAATACTGCCCCTATGTACAAGAATATAACTACTATAATACTGCCCCTATATACAAGAATATAACTACTATAATACTGCTCCTATATACAAGAATATAACTACTATAATACTGCCCCTATGTACAAAAATATAACTACTATAATACTGCCCCTATGTACAAGAATATAACTACTATAATACTGCCCCTATGTACAAGAATATAACTACTATAATACTGCTCCCTATGTACAAGAATATAACTACTATAATACTACTCCTATGTACAAGAATATAACTACTATAATACTGCCCCTATATACAACAATATAACTACTATAATACTGCTCCTATATACAAGAATATAACTACTATAATACTGCCCCTATGTACAAAAATATAACTACTATAATACTGCCCCTATGTACAAGAATATAACTACTATAATACTGCCCCTATATACAATAATATAACTACTATAATACTGCCCCTATGTACAAAAATATAACTACTATAATACTGCCCCTATGTACAAGAATATAACTACTATAATACTGCCCCTATGTACAAGAATATAACTACTATAATACTGCCGCTATGTACAAGAATATAACTACTATAATACTGCCCCTATGTACAAGAATATAACTACTATAATACTGTCCCTATGTACAAGAATATAGCTACTATAATACTGCTCCCTATGTACAAGAATATAACTACTATAATACTTTCCCTATGTACAAGAATATAACTACTATAATACTGCTCCTATATACAAGAATATACCTACTATAATACTGCCCCTATGTACAAGAATATAACTACTATAATACTGCTCCTATGTACAAGAATATAACTACTATAATACTGCTCCCTATGTACAAGAATATAACTACTATAATACTGCCCCCTATGTACAAGAATATAACTACTATAATACTGCTCCTATGTACAAGAATATAACTACTATAATGCTGCTCCTATGTACAAGAATATAACTACTATAATACTGCTCCTATGTACAAGAATATAACTACTATAATACTGCCCCCTATGTACAAGAATATAACTACTAAATTACTGCTCCTATGTACAAGAATTTGGCTACTATAATACTGCTCCTATGTACAAGAATATAACTACTATAATACTGCTCCTATGTACAAGAATATAACTGCTATAATACTGCCCCTATGTGCAAGTATATAACTACTATAATACTGCTTCTATGTACAAGAATATAGCTACTATAATACTGTCCCTATGTACAAAAATATAACTACCATAATACTGCCCCTATGTACAAGAATATAACTACTATAATTCTGTCCCCTATGTACAATAATGTAACTACTATAATACTGCTCCTCTGTACAAGAATGTAACTACTATAATACTGCCTCCTATATACAAGAATATAACTACTATAATACTACTCCCTATGTACAAAAATATAACTACTATAATACTGCCCCTATGTTCAAGAATATAACTACTATAATACTGCTCCTATGTACAAGAATATAACTACTATAATACTGCCCCTATGTACAAGAATATAGCTACTATAATACTGCCCCTATATACAAGAATATACCTACCTGGGTCTAGAGATTAACCGGTCAGGGAGCTTCAAACAAGCCAAAGAGACCCTGAAAGACAAGGCCAGCAAAACCTTCCATGCCATCCGAAGGAAACTCTACCATCTGAAGCCACCAGTGAGGGTCTGGTTAAAAATCTTTGACTCTATCATCGCCCCAATCCTCCTGTATGGCAGCGAAGTCTGGGGCCCTCACACCTACCCAGACTGGTCAAGGTGGGATTCCATCCCAACAGAAATATTCCACCTGGAATTCTGCAAGCACCTTCTCCAAGTCCATCGGAGCTCCTCCAACAGTGCTTGCCGGGCCGAGCTGGGCAGATTCCCTCTACACCTAATGGTTCTAAAGAGGGCACTGTCATTCCGGGCTCACCTACGTAGGAGCAATCCAAGCTCCCATCACCATAAAGCCCTGACACATGTAGGGGAAACAGAAAAACCAGGACCCTCGGAACAGCTCACCCAAACCCAACCTGACCAGAACACCAGTCACAACAACCTGACAAAAGCCGGAATCAGGAAGATGGTAGACGAAGGCCAGGAGAGGTACGTAAGTGAGTGGAAGAACGACATCATCAGCTCACAGAAACTGACCATGTACCAGAGTCTACAGAGAGACTACAGACTGGCCCCATACCTGGAGAAACTCCCGGACCCCAAAGACCGCAAGATCCTGAGCCGGTATAGACTCAGTGCCCACAGTCTGGCCATCGAATCCGGCCGACACAGGCAGAGCTACAAGCCCAGGGAGGAAAGACTGTGCCAACACTGTGACCAGGAGGCCCTGGAGGATGATAAGACGCACTTCCTGCTACACTGCTCCAAATACTCAGCAGTGAGGGACACTCACTTCAGGAGACTCTCACAACTCTTCCCAGATTTCATCACCATGAAGGAGGATGAGAAAACATATTTACTGCTGGGGGAAGAAGAGAGAGCAGTGGAGATAGCGGCGCAATATGTGAGCGCATGCCAAGAGAACTATGATATGCCATGGACTTCAATGGCCCCCACCCTGGATATATCCCATCCCCCATCCACCTTCCCTATGTCATGGACTTCTATAGCCCCCATCCTGGATCTGCCCCCACCCACCTTTCCTACAGCTCCTTCCCAACATCCCTAGAGTCCCTATCCCTATTCCCTTTTGTACACTTGCTTTGGCAAAACTAATGTGTATTTAGTCCTGCCAATAAAGCTTCTTTGAATCTTGTAACTGCTATAATACTGCCCCATGTACAAGAATATAACTACTATAATACTGCTCCTATGTACAAGACTATAACTACTATAATACTGCCCCCTATGTACAAGAATATAACTACTATAATACTGCCCCTATGTACAAGAATATAACTACTATAATACTGCCCCTATGTACAAGAATATAACTACTATAATACTGCCCCCTATATACAAGAATATACTGTATCTACTATAATACTGCTCCCTATATACAAGAATATAACTACTATAATACTGCCCCTATGTACAAGAATATAACTACTATAATACTGCTCCCATGTACAGGAATATAACTACTATAATACTGCTCCCATGTACAAGAATATAACTACTATAATACTGCCCCTATGTACAAGAATATAACTACTATAATACTGCCCCCTATATACAAGAATATAACTACTATAATACTGCTCCCTATATACAAGAATATAACTACTATAATACTGCCCCTATATACAGGAATATAACTACTATAATACTGCTCCCATGTACAAGAATATAGCTACTATAATACTGCTCCCATGCAGCGTCGGACTGGCCCACCGGAGAACCGGAGGATTCTCCGGTGGGCCCTGGCTTCTGGTGGGCCCTGGCACCTGCTGGCATACAGGGCCAGCAGTTGCCTAGGGCCCCCGCTGCTCCAGGGGCCCCCAGCCAGTGGTGTGTCGCACACCATGCAGCTGCTATGGGGGCCCCTGCCAGCGGAGCAGCAGCGGGTGTCAGGAGGCAGAAGCCCCTGTCCCCGCTGCTAAAGAGAAATGAATATTCACTGCGAAGCATATCATTTCAGGTCTCCACCCCCAGAGGCCCCGCCCCCAGCCCAGTAAGCCGCTCTGCAGACTACAGCTGTAAATCAGGGCCGGCGCCGCCCTCCGTCCTCTCTGCTCCTGGCTCACAGCCAGTGCGCGATGACGTCACTACATCGCGCACCCGCTGTGTGTCTGGCAGACGGGGCAGCTCCTGACACTGAAGCCGGGATCAGCGTGGGAGCGAGGAGGAGAGGTGAGTATTGTGTTTTGTTTTTTTTTTCTATATCTCTCTCGCTTTCTCTATCTGTCTCTCTCTCTATATCTCTATACATCTCTCTCTCTATCTCTCTTATATCTATCTTTCTATCTCTATCTATTATCTATATCTATCTATTTCTATATCTATCGCTCTATCTTTATATCTATCTTTCTATCTCTATATCTTTCTATATACAGTGGGGAAAAAAAGTATTTAGTCAGTCAGCAATAGTGCAAGTTCCACCACTTAAAAAGATGAGAGGCGTCTGTAATTTACATCATAGGTAGACCTCAACTATGGGAGACAAACTGAGAAAAAAAAATCCAGAAAATCACATTGTCTGTTTTTTTTTTCATTTTATTTGCATATTATGGTGGAAAATAAGTATTTGGTCAGAAACAAAATTTCATCTCAATACTTTGTGATATATCCTTTGTTGGCAATGACAGAGGTCAAACGTTTTCTGTAAGTCTTCACAAGGTTGCCACACACTGTTGTTGGTATGTTGGCCCATTCCTCCATGCAGATCTCCTCTAGAGCAGTGATGTTTTTGGCTTTTCGCTTGGCAACACGGACTTTCAACTCCCTCCAAAGGTTTTCTATAGGGTTGAGATCTGGAGACTGGCTAGGCCACTCCAGGACCTTGAAATGCTTCTAACGAAGCCACTCCTTCGTTGCCCTGGTGGTGTGCTTTGGATCATTGTCATGTTAAAAGACCCAGCCATGTTTCATCTTCAATGCCCTTACTGATGGAAGGAGGTTTGCACTCAAAATCTCATGATACATGGCCCCATTCATTCTTTCATGTACCCGGATCTGTCGTCCTGGCCCCTTTGCAGAGAAACAGCCCCAAAGCATGATGTTTCCACCACCATGCTTTACAGTAGGTATGGTGTTTGATGGATGCAACTCAGTATTCTTTTTCCTCCAAACACGACAAGTTGTGTTTCTACCAAACAGTTCCAGTTTGGTTTCATCAGACCATAGGACATTCTCCCAAAACTCCTCTGGATCATCCAAATGCTCTCTAGCAAACTTCAGACGGGCCCGGACATGTACAGGCTTAAGCAGTGGGACATGTCTGGCACTGCAGGATCTGAGTCCATGGTGGCGTAGTGTGTTACTTATGGTAGGCCTTGTTACATTGGTCCCAGCTCTCTGCAGTTCATTCACTAGGTCCCCCCGCGTGGTTCTGGGATTTTTGCTCACCGTTCTTGTGATCATTCTGACCCCACGGGGTGGGATTTTGCGTGGAGCACCAGATCGAGGGAGATTATCAGTGGTCTTGTATGTCTTCCATTTTCTAATTATTGCTCCCACAGTTTATTTCTTCACTCCAAGCTGGTTTGCTATTGCAGATTCAGTCTTCCCAGCCTGGTGCAGGGCTATAATTTTGTTTCTGGTGTCCTTTGACAGCTCTTTGGTCTTCACCATAGTGGAGTTTGGAGTCAGACTGTTTGAGGGTGTGCACAGGTGTCTTTTTATACTGATAACAAGTTTAAACAGGTGCCATTACTACAGGTAATAAGTGGAGGAAAGAGGAGACTCTTAAAGAAGAAGTTACAGGTCTGTGAGAGCCAGAAATCTTGATTGCTTGTTTCTGACCAAATACTTATTTTCCACCATAATATGCAAATAAAATGAAAAAAAAACAGACAATGTGATTTTCTGGATTTTTTTTTCTCAGTTTGTCTCCCATAGTTGAGGTCTACCTATGATGTAAATTACAGACGCCTCTCATCTTTTTAAGTGGTGGAACTTGCACTATTGCTGACTGACTAAATACTTTTTTTCCCCACTGTATATCTCTATATCTATCTTACTCTATCTATCTCTATATCTATTATCTATCCGTTATCTATCTCTATATCTTTTCTCTGTATCTATCTCTATATCTCTCGCTATCTATCGCTCTATCTCTATATCTATCTTTATATCTATATCTACAGTCATGGCCAAAAGTATTGACACCCCTGCAATTCTGTCAGATAATACTCAGTTTCTTCCTGAAAATGATTGCAAACACAAATTCTTTGGTATTATTATCTTCATTTAATTTGTCTTAAATGAAAAAACACAAAAGAGAATGAAGCAAAAAGCAAAACATTGATCATTTCACACAAAACTCCAAAAATGGGCCGGACAAAAGTATTGGCACCCTCAGCCTAATACTTGGTTGCACAACCTTTAGGCAAAATAACTGCGACCAACCGCTTCCGGTAACCATCAATGAGTTTCTTACAATGCTCTGCTGGAATTTTAGACCATTCTTCTTTGGCAAACTGCTCCAGGTCCCTGATATTTGAAGGGTGCCTTCTCCAAACTGCCATTTTTAGATCTCTCCACAGGTGTTCTATGGGATTCAGGTCTGGACTTATTGCTGGCCACCTTAGAAGTCTCCAGTGCTTTCTCTCAAACCATTTTCTAGTGCTTTTTGAAGTGTGTTTTGGGTTATTGTCCTGCTGGAAGACCCATAACCTCTGAGGGAGACCCAGCTTTCTCACACTGGGCCCTATATTATGCTGCAAAATTTGTTGGTAGTCTTCTGACTTCATAATGCCATGCACACGGTCAAGCAGTCCAGTGCCAGAGGCAGCAAAGCAACCCCAAAACATCAGGGAACCTCCGCCATGTTTGACTGTAGGGACCGTGTACTTTTCTTTGAATGCCTCTTTTTTCTCCTGTAAACTCTATGTTGATGCTTTTGCCCTAAAAGCTCTACTTTTGTCTCATCTGACCAGAGAACATTCTTCCAAAATGTTTTAGGCTTTTTCAGGTAAGTTTTGGCAAACTCCAGCCTGGCTTTTTTATGTCTCGGGGTAAGAAGTGGGCTCTTCCTGGGTCTCCTACCATACAGTCCCTTTTCATTCAGATGCCGACGGATAGTACGGGTTGACACTGTTGTACCCTCGGACTGCAGGGCAGCTTGAACTTGTTTGGATGTTAGTCGAGGTTCTTTATCAAACATCCGCACAATCTTGCGTTGAAATCTCTTGTCAATTTTTCTTTTCCGGCCACATCTAGGGAGGTTAGCCACAGTGCCATGGGCTTTACACTTCTTGATGACACTGCGCACGGTAGACACAGGAACATTCAGGTCTTTGGAGATGGACTTGTAGCCTTGAGATTGCTCATGCTTCCTCACAATTTGGTTTCTCAAGTCCTCAGACAGTTCTTTGGTCTTCTTTCTTTTCTCCATGCTCAATGTGGTGCACACAAGGACACAGGACAGAGGTTGAGTCAACTTTAATCCATGTCAACTGGCTGCAAGTGTGATTTAGTTATTGCCAACACCTGTTAGGTGCCACAGGTAAGTTACAGGTGCTGTTAATTACACAAATTAGAGAAGCATCACATGATTTTTCGAACAGTGCCAATACTTTTGTCCACCCTCTTTGCTATGTTTGGTGTGGAATTATATCCGATTTGGCTTTAGGACAATTCTTTTTGTGTTTTTTCATTTAAGACAAATTAAATGAAGATAATAATACCAAAGAATTTGTGTTTGCAATCATTTTCAGGAAGAAACTGAGTATTATCTGACAGAATTGCAGGGGTGTCAATACTTTTGGCCATGACTGTATATATCGATCTCTATCTATCTCTATATCTATCTCTATATCTATTTCTCTCTATATCTCTCTCTATAGCTATCTATCTATATATCTCTATCTATCTCTATATCTATCTCTCTGTATATCTATCTATCGCTCTATCTCTATATCTATATATCTATCTATCTTTATCTATTTATCTCTATTTCTTTTCTCTGTATCTATCCCTCTCTATATCTATCTATCTCTATATATATCTATTATCTCTATATCTATATCTATTTCTCTCTATATCTCTCTCTATATCTATCTATCTATCTATCTATTTATCTCTATCTCTCTGTATATCTATCTTTCTATCTCTATATCTATCTATTTATCTCTATCTCTCTGTATATCTATCTATCGCTCTATCTCTATATCTATCTTTCTATCTCTACATCTATCTCTATATCTATCTTTCTATCTATCTCTATCTATATCTATCTATTATGTCTATCTATCTAGCTATCTCTGTTATCTATATCTACCTATCTCTATATCTTTCTATCTTACTCTATCTCTATATCTATCTGTTATCTCTATATTTATTATCTATCTTTATCTATCTATCTCTATCTATTATCTATATCTATATCTATCTCTCTATTTATCGATCTCTGTATCTATCTCTCTCTATATCTATCTCTCTCTATCTACCGCTCTCTCTATCTATCTTTATCTCTATATCTATCTACCTATCTATCTCTATATCTATCTCTATATCTATATCTGTTTCTCTCTATATCTATCTCTATATCTCTCTCTCTCTATAGCTATCTATATATTATCTCTATATCTATCTATATATTATCTCTATATCTATCTCTATAATCTATCTGTTATCTCTATATCTATCTATCTCTATATCTATCTTTCTATCTAACACTATATCTCTATATCTATCCCTATATCTCATTATATATCTCTATCTCTCTCTTTATCTATCTATCTATTGATCTATCCATCTATCTATATATCTATCTCTATATCTATCTATTATATCTATTATCTCTATTATCTATATCTATCTATCTATCCATCTATCTATCTAGCTATCTCTATCTATCTCTATATCTATCTTTCTAACTCTATATCTATCTATCTCTATACATATCTCTATATCTAGCTATTATCTCTATATCTATCTCTATCTCTATCTTTCTATATCTATCTGTCTCTATATCT